>NC_134484.1:356022826-356040326 GCF_040206685.1 Ascaphus truei
CAGAAAAGACTCCACGCTCCCAACTCTACGACCTCATCCACTCTGCGTGCAAATGGCTCCAGCCTGACGAATGTACAGCTGCTGCCGTAGTCAAAAGGGTCGTCATAGACCGGTTCCTGCGAGGTCTTCCTCGCACCGTCCAGAAGTGGGTCAGCCAGAATGAACCCCAAAGCGCAGGTTTGGTCGCTTTAGTGGAACGCCACTTTGCTGCTGAGGAGATGACCCGGAATACAAGTCCCGACGAATTTCCCGGTCGCAGGTCCCCGCACATCAGGAGGTCCGGTAAGACTGTTCCTCGGCCTAATGGGCCACAGGGACTCATAGACCCCCATAAAGGAGGTGGTAATCCCACGGCCCATAGAAGGGACTCTAGCCCCACTCCTTCCAATAGACTGGAGAAAATCCCCAGACCTAGTTTTGGGAAGTACACTGAGTGCTACTAATGTCATGAACTTTGACATGTGACAGCAGTTTGCCCTATGAACCTTGACCGAATGCAATGTGACATTTCTGTGGGGTATTTTTCGGGCGGGGTTCCTGCTGTTAAGCAGACTGTAATAGAGAAAGGTCATTTAGAGAGGAATTGGATGTGTGAAGTCAAAATAGATGGGATACCTGTAAGTGCAATGCTTGATACTGGTAGTACAGTTACATTAGTCGCTGCATGTCTAGTCCAGTCTGGGTTTCTACCAGGGGTCTACTTACAGGTAACCTGTATCCATGGGGTTGATCGCACTTACCCGGCTGCACGAGTGTACATAGAAAACCCCATCGGCCCAGTACATCATCAGGTCGGGGTAGTGCCGAATCTGATGTATGAGGTACTAGTGGGTCAGGATTTCCCGTGGTTTTGGGAACTGTGGGAAAGGAAGTCTGATTGTGTTCAGGATGTGCCCTTGAGGTCTGAGGTTCCCGATCCAGTAGACCCTGGTTCTCTGTTAGAGGTTATGGTAGGTGAAGGACCTGAGGTTGAGGACCCCCCAGAACTAGATTTTCAGGATTTACAGGTTGCTCCCGTAAAGTTTGCCTCTGCCCAACTAGACGATTTGACGCTAGTAAACGCCAAAGCCACAGTAGTGAGCATAAATTGGGTACCAGTTAACCCTGAGGTTACGCCATCACCACCCTACTTTGTCTACAACAATGACTAAGTGTATAGGGTAGAAAGAGAAGACCCTGATAGGTTAGAGCAGCTACTGGTGCCAAAGCCCTTTAGAAGTCAGGTAATGGACCTGGCCCATAGCCATATCCTGGGAGGACACGTAGGGGTAAAGAAAACCAATGATAGAATAAAAGTGTGATTTTACTGGCCGGGTCTACACAAAGACGTAAAACGTTATTGTGAGACATGTCCAGGGTGTCAAATGACCTCACCAGTAAAATCGTTCCGTAGTCCGTTAATACCCTTGCCCATTATTGAAGTTCCTTTTGAACGTATCGGAATGGATCTGGTAGGCCCATTACCAAAGTCAGCACGGGGCCATCAACACATTCTAGTTATTGTAGACTATGCCACAAAATATCCGGAAGCAGTTCCCCTCTGGAATACATCCGCTAAAGGCATAGCCAAAGAATTAATGTGGTTGTTTACTCGGGTCGGGATCCCCAAGGAAATATTAACAGACCAAGGAACCCCTTTTATGTCCCGGGTTACGAAAGAGCTATGCAGGTTGTTGAATATCAAACATTTACACACCTCGGTCTATCACCTGCAAACCGATGGCCTAGTGGAGCGGTTTAACAAGACTCTTAAACATATGCTACGGAAGGCCATAGACAAAGATGGTAAAAACTGGGATTTTCTCTTACCGTATTTGGTGTTTGCCGTAAGAGAAGTTCCTCAGGCATCTACAGGTTTCTCCCCTTTTGAGTTGCTGTATGGGAGACACCCACAAGGTATACTTGATATGCTCAAAGAGACCTGGGAAACAGAGTCAACACCCCACTGTAGCAAAATCGAGCATATTTCCCAGATGCAGGATCGCATTGCAGCAGTGTTGCCGATTGTGCGACAACACATGCAGCAAGCCCAGAGTTCACAACATAACTCTTATAACCGGAATGCAAGACTTAGGGTGTTTGGGCCGGGAGATAAGGTGTTAGTGCTGGTACCTACAGTAGAATGTAAAATTTTGGCCACCTGGCGGGGACCCTACGAAGTCCTAGAAAGAGTAGGAGAGGTCAATTATAGAGTTAGCCAGCCCGGGAGGAGGAAGCCAGAACAGTTGTATCATGTGAATCTCTTAAAGCCCTGGAAAGAGAGGGAAGCGTTGGTTAAAGTAGTTCGGACTGTACCATCTAGGGAACCTTCTGTTCCTGAAGTGAAAATTGCTGACACCTTGTCTGGCCCTCAGAAACAGGAGGTAAAGGAGTTTCTTGTGCGCAATGCCCGAGTTTCCTCCCCTGTCACCGGGAGAACCTCGGTTATTGAGCATAACATCCATACAGAACCTGTGAAGGTCATACATCTTAAGCCCTATAGATTACCTGAGGCTACGCGACAGGCCATTAAAGAGGAGGTACAGAAAATGTTGGACCTCAAAGTAATCGAGGAATCATTCAGTAGCTGGTCGAGCCCTATCGTGCTGGTTCCGAAACCAGATGGCTCTATCAGGTTCTGTAATGATTTTAGGAAACTAAATGCAGTCTCCAAATTTGATACATACCCTATGCCACGGGTGGACAAACTGATAGACCGGGTAGGTGATGCCCGATACTTAATTACCCTTGATCTGACTAAGGGGTATTGGCAGGTACCTTTAACACAGGCTGCTAAAGAAAAAACGGCATTTTCCACACCAGGCGGGCTATACCAATATAAGGTCCTACCCTTCGGTTTACATGGGGCTCCAGCAACCTTTCAGAGATTGATGGACCTGGTGTTGAAGTCCCATACAGACTATGCCACGAGCTACCTGGATGATGTGATCATTTACAGTAATCTTCTCACAATCCAGGGGGAGCATGGGGAGTATAAACACAAAAAACAGCACTCTAAGTGTAGATGTACCAATAATAATGATAATAAGTCCCTAGTGAAACTTGGCCCCTATGGGCAGCCTACTCACAAGAAGGTAGTGGTATTCAAGCAGAGGCAATCAAGGGCTGACCGTGGATATCAGGAAAAGCAGAGTTGCCCCTTCACAGGGGGAATGAGACCTCAGCAAGAGAGAAATAAACGCACATAGCACAGATCATACGATTCCAACAATTTATAAAACTCTAAGAAGTGCACACTTACAGAGTTGCAGATTAAAAACAGCATGTAAGCTATAATAAGCTTAAAGTGACCACTGGGAGACAAATGCCGCCTCTCACCCCACCGGACCCGACGGGAAATCTGGCTGGACCCCTCGCTGGTATGCTGGGGACTCTGGATACTCTGCTCCGTCGCCGATTCCCTGATGTTGACGTCACTTCCGGTTTTGCTGTTGCGGTGTAGGCTGGGATTCCTCTCTCTACAGTCGCGTCACAGATGGGCGGTACCACTCTATGCGTTTCGCCTACCAATGATTCGGCTTCCTCAGGAGTGTACCTCCCCCCACACTAAACAAGCCTTATATGCTAACATCAATCTAAAAATAATCAGTGCTATGTGCTATCACCTGGATACCTGCCTTACGATATGCTGCCTGAATAAGGGATAACAATTTACCACATAATGAATGATGAAAAAACTGAAGCAAACCATCGAAACTTGCTTACATAGGGATTGCAGAAAAACGGGAACTATTTTAGTTTCATAGATGCCGTTTCATAGACGACGTGTTCCTGGTTTGGAAAGGGGGTCCAGAATCTTTACAAAGATTCTTGGCACATTAAATGTAAACGATAAGAATCTGAGATTTACAAGCATATCTAACCAGAAGCTCATTAATTTTTTGGACTTGACAATATATATAGATGAAGGTAAGATCAAGACCAAAACATACTTCAAAGATACAGACAGAAATAACTATATATTAAGATCCAGTTGTCATTTGCCAAAATGGATGGATAATGTTCCAGCAGGTCAATTTTCCCGTATCAAGAGGAATTGTACTGAGAATGAATCTTTTGTATCACAGGCTAATATGGTAAAGCAGAAATTTGTAGACAAAAAATATCATAAAGATACTTTGGGGAAGGCTATGGAACAGGTAGAAAAAAAGAATAGAATGGATTTATTAAAAATTAAACGAAAAACCACCCAAAGGGATGGTAGGTTTGATTTTGCCTTCCTTACTGATTATAACTGGGAAGCAGGAGATATCAAATCTATCATCAGCAAACGTGGGACGTTCTAAGAAACAACCGTATTTGGGGACCAAACATTCCGGAGAAACCTAGTATAATATTTAGAAAAGCATCTAATTTAAAAAATAAGTTGGCACCTAGTGCACTTAGATCCAAGAAAATTAGCAATGGATGGTTACAGCAAAGCAAAGGTTTCTTTGGGTGTAGAACATGCAGGGCATGTCAGTTCAGAACCACCGGTAATGTTGAATTCTGCTCAAATGTAACAGGGGAGAAATTCCGGGTTAATTAGTGCATTACATGTAGAACGGACCACATTGTGTATCTCTTGGAGTGCAAGATGCAATATGTGGGTAAAACCGAAAGACCAAATCGCACAAGGATCCTGGAGCATTTGAGCAGCATTAAAAGGAAATTGGAGACACATAGTGTGTCTAACCATTTTGCTAAATTCCATCAAGGGGACAGTACCGGTTTAACATTTATCGGGATTGAGCATGTCCAACAACACTGGCGAGGCGGAGATAGAAACCTGGAGCTAAGAAAAAGAGAGACCTTTGGCTCCTAGAGGTCTTAATCTTGAAATTGATATTGCCCCTTTTCTCTGAATGTGATCTAATGTACTGTTTGCTGAATATGTTACTAATATAGTTTTCTCCTTTCCCTTTCCGCCCTTTTTCTTCCCCGGCAATATTGAGGGAATAATAAGTCTGCATATTTACTGCTATATCAAGCTTTTTGTTTAATATCTGTATTGGTCCCTTTAAATGTCCCTTTAGGATAATATTTTGTGTAAAAATTATTCTGTGTATCATGTGTAGTTTTTGAGGTCCTTGTATAAGTCACTTTATGGCCCCTGTATAAGTCATCTAATACTATAGACTAGAACTGTCATATATTGTCCATTAAGGTATAATAGTGCCCGTTTTTCTGCAATCCCTATGTAAGCAAGTTTCGTTGGTTTGCTTCAGTTTTTTCATCATTCATTATGTGGTTAATTGTTATCCCTTATTCAGGTAGCATAACGTAAGGCCGGTATCCAGGTGATAGCACATAGCACTGATTATTTTTAGATTGATGTTAGCATATAAGGCTTGTTTAGTGTGGGGGGAGGTACACGCCTGAGGAAGCCGAATCATTGGTTGGCAAAACGCGTAGAGTGGTACCGCCCATCTGTGACGCGACTGTGGAGAGAGGAATCCCAGCCTACACCGCAACAGCGAAACCGGAAGTGACGTCAACATCAGGGAATCGGCGATGGAGCAGAGAGTCCAGAGTCCCCAGCATACCAGCGAGGGGTCCAGCCGGATTTCCCGTCGGGTCCGGTGCGGTGAGAGGCGGCATTTGTCTCCCAGTGGTCACTTTAAGCTTATTATTGCTTACATGCTGTTTTTTAACTGCAACACTGTAAGTGTGCACTTTTTAGAGTTTTATAAATTGTTGGAATCGTATGATCTGTGCTATGTGCGTTTGTTTCTCTCTTGCTGAGGTCTCATTCCCCCGGTGAAGGGGCAACTCTGCTTTTCCTGATATCCACGGTCAGCGCTTGATTGCCTCTGCTTGAATACCACTACAGTACCTTCTTGTGAGTAGGCTGCCCATAGGGGCCAAGTTTCACTAGGGACTTATTATCTTTATTATTGGTACATCTACAGTGCTGTTTTTTGTGTTTATACTCCCCATGCTCCCCCTGGATTGTAAGAAGATTATCTACATTTCTGGGGAAGAGTGAAGACAACCCCACCGGAGGGTAGAAGCAGGGGGGTGACACCTTTATTATATTTATTGTTTTTATCACTTGATTTATCACTTGTTTAAATTATCACATTATATTTTTCACTAGTAAGCACTTAAGGGTGTTAGCGCCCTTTTTAATCACTTTTATCACATATCATTCACAGTAATGACTGGGACTCTCACCTGGAAAAGGTACAGGCAGTTCTAGACTCCCTGGAGGAAGCGGGTCTGACGGCAAACCCTGCTAAGTGTGCTATCGGTTTAGAAGAGACCAAGTACTTAGGGTATACGGTTGGTAGAGGGCTTGTGAAACTGCAGGTGGAAAAGCTGAAGACAATTAGGGAGTGGCCGAGACCAGTAACTAAGAAACGGGTTAAAGCCTTCCTCGGCCTGGCCGGTTACTACCGTCGCTTTATACCAGACTTTGCCACCCTCTCAACCCCTCTGTCCGACCTAACGAAAGGGAAGAGTTTGGTCATGGGGAAGTGGTCTGACCAGGCGGAGAAAGCTTTCCAAAACTTAAAAGACGCCTTATGTGCTCATCCCGTCCTGATCACCCCGGACTTCACCAGGGACTTTCAGGTTCAGTGTGACGCTTCCGATGTAGGGATAGGAGCGGTCCTGTCACAAAGAGTCGGAGCGGAGGAACACCCCATCATATATATCAGCCGAAAGCTAACTGTCCATGAGAAGAGATATGCCGTAGTTGAGAAAGAGGGCTTGGCCATCAAATGGGCATTAGAGACTCTAAAATATTATTTGTTAGGGAGAAAATTTACCCTAATAACGGACCATGCACCCTTAAAGTACATGCAACAAAATAAGGAAAAGAATGCTAGTGTAACTCGCTGGTTTTTGAGTCTCCCGGGTTTCCAGTTCACAGTTGAACACAGGCCAGGCTCCAAACATGGAAATGCTGATGCATTGTCCCGAATATACACCTCCCTATTTTCAAATGCTCACCCGATAACGATTGAGCAAAGGGGGGGGGGATATGTGATATATTGAAGCAAAAGGTGTTTGAGGGGAGGTACATAGGACCCAGCACCTTCCGGGGTGTGTTCCCTTCACTCTCACCTGAGCCCTAATTAATGAGCTTCAAGGTTAAAAGGCAGCACAGACAGCTTCCTGGACTGCTGCTGTGCTGATCTGAAGGCACACACACAGACAGCCCTGTGAGATACTGCAAAAGGGAAGCTGCAGGTACAGTGTCTAAAGTGGAGAAAGACCTTAGGTTTCCCCCACTGTTAGTTAGGGACTAAGCTGTGTTAGTCAGAACTCTGAAAAGGAGTTAGGTTTTTTGTTTCTATTATTTTGTTATAAGTTAACCCTGTTCATGCTTTGTACCTGGCAAATAAACCCTCCTGTGCATCAATACTACGTTTCCCTGCCTTTTATCTGGATAAAAGAGACTGCAACGTGGTGTGGACATCACAATATATATATATATATATATATATATATATATATATATATATATATATATATAATGTGTGTATATATATATATATATATAATGTGTATATATATATATATATATATATATATATATATATATATATATATATATGTATATGTAGCCCCTTTACCCCCACCCTAAGTAAGATTTGGTCTGCTACTAGTGTTTTAGTGTAGAATGGTGCATACCTGTGAGGTAACAGGAGGGCCAAGCACTTCCGCAGTGGTGTGGGGAATCATCAGGATAAGATTTACAGGGTGCCTTTGTTTATTGGTTGCAGTGCCTCCAGTCAGCGTGGATCCTCTGGATAGTAGGATGTCCATACTGACACCTTTCTTTAGCCCAAGACAGTGAATCACACTGGTATATGGTTCCATGGTATTTATTGCAGTATTTAGGATCTTACACAGCTGGTACATCACTTTCCTTGCTTCCACTAAGAAGGTCACTTCAAGGCTTGAGGCCCATCCAAGCTTCCTCCTGCCTGATGCTCCTCCTGATGATCCTTTTAGGGACACAGAAAAGTTGTTGCTCACTCCACAGAGAGAGGAAAGAGACACACCCACTTTTGGGAGAGAGACAGTATTTATACCCTGGGGTTTGGCTTGTAACCCTGCCCCATAACAGAGCAGGTCTGATACTGACAGGTCATCACAATCCAGCTTGACACCCAGCCAGTATCTCCCAAAGGCTGACATTCTCTGGCTGTTGCTAGGCCTGCTCTTAGATACAGCTAGGTAGGCAACAAGGGGTTAATCAGCAAGGCAAGGTCACAGGAACAGGAATGCAGCAAGGCACGGCATCACACTAGACTATGCTCAGCAAGGAATGAGAGCAGACTGAAGGTATATAAAGGCAGAACCTCAAATAGCCAGCCAGGGAGAACCAGGAAGTAAGCACCGATATGGCACACCTGTATGCACCAGCAGCCTATGACACAGCCTAATCGGGGATGGGGGCGGAACTGCTTGCGTGCCGACCCACATGTGTCACAGAGGTCTGGGGGCAGAGCCTGGAGTGCACGTCCCTCCCATGCCGATTCTGAATGTCCTTAGAGCAAGAGGTGGCGGGATCAATCGCGCACCGACCCGCGCATGTCACGGAGGTCAGGAGGTGGAGCTGAGAGCGCGTGTCACTCCCACGCCAGTCCTATCATCACCAGAGTGGGGGCAGGGCTTAGACCGCGTGTCAGCAGGGAGGCTGGCCGAACGCACGCGTCGTGCATCAGAGCGGTGGAGCTGGGTCCGAATCCACGGATGGGGAATCGGGCCGCACAAGGTCCGCACGCGCATACTGAGACCACCAGACCGTGCATCCTGAGTGTCCGTCACGGAAGGCTTGTTGGGGGGAGGAGACGGTCTGCGACCGCCAGGATGGCGAATCCTCACAAGAACACAACATTTGCACTTAGCAAAGGATGAAGACTGCATGGTTCTATGGGCTCAGAATTGTACAGCGCTCACCCGCTGCACAGAGATTATTCAACCACCCAAAAAAGGACACCTATGAGGACTCGCGACTAAGGGAGGGGAGGAGAATACACTATTCAGAAAGTGACCCAAACCAATGACCAAGATATTGATAGTGGATAAGGACTTTGAGAGGCAAGGTTTGAGCACACTACGCCACAAGCTGAAACCTGTGCCGGTATCAACTGACACCGCTGTACCCAAGAAAACAAGCTTTGCCTGTACAGGACTTGTGTTTAGTCAGAGCATTGCCTTGACCTCTGGTTTGGAGCAGTACATCAACCCACCACTCATGTTGGACAGGAACTGGCCTTTGAGAGTACCACAGAGGCCCCTAATGAGACACACAGTTTTTCAGCAGTTTCCTTTAACAATAATGGGGACTATCGAAGGCAAGTCATTCCCAGGTCCTACTGCAAAGAAGAAATAAAACATATACAACAGGCACTGACCGATTTTAAAAACAATGTTTAAAGTGCCTTCGGTCAGTTAAAATCTATGTTCATTGAGGCACTAACATGACATGGGACCACCAACTTTGGAGAAACACAGCGCGAAGAAGTGCACTCTTATTTGACAAGTTTGTCCCCCTGACACCTCCGCATCCAACTGGGAGCATTGACAGCACTTCTAATGCTCCTGTTCTGGAACCCATGGGCCACAGCACTCCAGAGGTTGAAAAAGGAGAAAATAGCACTGCATGGAAAGTCAGAATTGTCCTGTCTCTAGGGGCAGCATTGGAAAACAATCAATTGCAGCAGCACAGCCAAGAGGCAGCACATTGATTTGCCTAGCTGCGCTTCCAGCAACAAGTTCTCTATGATATGTACTGTACAAGACCTGGACTCATAATATCAACTATGATGGGTCAAGGGGAAAAGGAGCTCTACCACTGAATGTAAGGAGACTGATGATCTGTCATACACAAACAGTATACTGTACACTCTCTAAGGAAGTTTCCCAAAAAATCAGAGCCATTTAATGGCCTACTATGAATGCCACGCTCTGTAGGCTGGAGCTGAAAATGTGTGCTGTGTTGTACTTACCATTCTATGTTATATTTAAAGTTACTGTTACCAGTGTTATTTGTAAAAACAAAATGGAAATGTTTCATATTAAAGTTTATCTATTATTTCTATTGTACAATATTATGTTTCAAATTCTCATAGAAAGTACAACTGTTTAATGTGTTTTCTTTTTATAATTCTTTGTGAAAAGAAGAGAGCTCATTAGGTCACATAATACCATGAAAGGATTACATATGGTTACAGTACTTACTGTTATCACCAAGTACCAATTAAAAGTGCATGCGGTAATAGCGTCTTTGTGTAAGAGGGCACAATGACAAAGGAGCATTCATTCTCCTATTAATAAAATGAATGTCAACGATCAGAAATGTTTACTGATAATTATACACATCTGCAGCAAAACCTCTCTGAAACAGTACAGAACTTCATGGCTTGGACACCCAGTTTTTTGCTAAACGTAAAAAAAGACTCTGAAAAATGTAATTATAATCAACATAAATGTGTTGAGTATTGCATTTGGAATTTATACAGTACATCATACCATTTATAACCCATTTATACATACATACAGCATGGATGAATATACATGGGTGCAGTATATATTTATTGATATATTTATATACTTTATATATTGCACACAACGAGTATCGGTATGGTGTGATATTGTAAGAAACGAAGGAAGTTGGTAAGACTGGCTAATGGTACAGGTTATTGAGTTTTCTGTTATACGCATGCTCTAGTTATCATGCTTGAATTGAGTACAAACAAAACGAACGCATGCGCAAAGACAATAACAGTACAAGTATATTGAAAGTGCATGCACATGCACACTCTTGCTGTATGTAAAAGTTTGGTATTCCAATGGAACTGTACAGATTATACAGAGTACAATGAATGATTGCATTAACATGCATGCATTCACTCTAGAGATTTTTCCCAGCGTAATCTGGTGACAATATGATGTATAACAAATACGTTTCTATTGTGATATGTACCTCCATTTGAGTCTCACCATTCCCGCTTCCTAACACTGCGTCATTATACATTTACATGTGACATAATGTTGATATGAATAATCCCGGGCGTGGATTTAGCGGCATGCAGTTCCGATGCTATCTCTAGGAGGAGGGTAGGGGACCGTCACTCAGTTATACAAATTCTGTTTATGGCCATTTTCTGTGACCCTGATAAAGGTGTATGTTTCACCAAAATGTCGGATCGTTCTTATGCTATTAACTATGAGTTATTAAATTGTGCTACTTAATACTAATTTGGGGTTTTTCCTTCTTATTTGGATATGTTACTGTACATTCACTTTAGTCAATGGTTTGAACCATCTAACACCCACAATGTGATTTTCACATTAACTTACTACACTGGCGACACACTTTATTCGAGCTCGGCTAGTCCCACGAATTCGGGTATACCCGGGTGTATTGAGGTTTGTGACTGTTTTCTGCCCGAGTACATTGAGGTATTTTCCAGGCAGGGATTGAAGCATTTTATTCCCGCTGGCTGCAATACTGCATTACAATTCATGAATTTATGCCATCTGGTAGACACGCGAAGCATTGCAGCCTATTAAATCCTAATCATTATCATTTAACAGATCAGCCGCCCGTCAGCCAGGCATGAACCCAGGCTGGGAAGGCAAATGCAACGGGGCTTGTCAGAGGTGAGGAGCAGCGCATTCCAGGTATCTGCCAGGTACATACTGGGTATTTGCTCGAATAAAGTGTGTCGGTGCAGTAGTTGTCGGTTTGTTATCTATTTTAGTTGTTGTGCTTTTACACTTATTTTTGTATTTTCTCCTTTGAACCCTCATGCTATTTAGTAAGCTGTTAGAATACTTTATGAATGATGAGTTATGTGCTGGTATAGGCTGTGTTTAAAATTATTTTTATTGCAAAATTTAGAGATCAACACCAATTTGACCAATAGAAAGTCACATTCACTGAAGATACTAAATGACCAAAAACTGTTCATTCACAATGTCTGGCTCCCAAGATGAAGTTTGAACTGATCAGATGTAAGTCTATGCAGTGGACAATTTATATTCACTAACAGTTTTGTTATTTCTTTTGCACCTGCAATATTTAGCAATTTAACACTTCCACGCCTTACACCTTGCCTTTTGCATTGTTATATGTTGTACATGCACACCTTTTTGCAATTGCTTTTAACATTTGTAAATTATGTTTGAGGGATTATTTTATAATGTTCCAACTAATTATTTAAGAAACTTGATTTTTATTTCTAATAAGTGTATTCAAATTTGTTTTACTAAATGTAGTACTAAACTTTATCTTGTTTTCGGTAAATTAAGTGTTTTATACATTTCAATTAACAAATACATACAACATATATCTTTAAATATATATATATATATATACTATATATACTATATATATTCTATATATATATATATAACAAAACAAAACAAAAAGTGCACTCTCCATAGCGCATAAATATGTATTTAATTAAAACAAGGGGGATAGACAGGGGGGGGGGGGTGGTAGAACCAGTAATGAAAACAGCATGTGTGAATATAGTATCTCCGCCAACGTGACTGCTCCGGGATCCAACTGCCTCAGATGATGATCCCACCCCGTGAGCAGAGGAATCAAGTCGGTAGTATAATCCGGTGTTGGCGCGATGCAGCTAATGTGTTTTATTTAACTGCTTGTTTCCCCCTCCTGTCTTTTTATTAAATATGCTATGGAGTGTGCACTTTTTGTTTTCAAGATACAAAACAAAATACAAGAACAAGAAAAATACCTATCTCTACACTGGAGCTCTAACTCAGGGGAGCGCAAACTTTTTGCCCCTGTCTTCCCTGCCTAGATGCTTGCGCCCCACCTCCCTACCTTAGACCTGTAGCAAATGATGCTGCGGGTCATGTGACGTCACGTCACATGACTCGCGGAATTATTTGATGCATGTGACATCACGTCACATGGTCCCGCAGTGGCATTTGACGCGTAATGACAACACGTCACAGAGCGCCTGAACCTCGGTAAGTATATAGTTGCAGAGGCGTCACGCGATCCCCCGGCATTTAATTTAAATGCCTTGGGGAAGAGTGCGGGTCCTCTGCAACCACCCGCGCGCCCCTAGAAAATTCTGCCGCCCCACATTTTGTGCACCGTTGCTCTAACTAACACTTTAAATACTATTTAGAAGTTGGAGAGTTAAGCTCTTTACCAACACAGAGCCCTGAACCTGTGTACACAGCAGTACCTGTAGTCTCTCCCTGATGATTTCAAGGTGTGAGCTTTGACCATAAAACAACAGGGACTAAGGAGTTCCTTGAACTGCTTTTTTTAAGCAATAGCTCATTAACTACACACTAATTCCCAGGTGAGGAGAAAGGGTAAAAGCTTAGGAAAGCTCATCGTCCTAAATATCTCCCTTCAAGCACATAATCTTTGGCTTCATCACAATACATACATACATAAACTTAAAACGATAAAGATAGGCACACCAAAAAGGTATATTAAAAAGTATCTTTTATTGACTCAATATTTCGGCTTCCCAATGGTGCCTTTCCAGGGCATGAAAGCAGCACCCATTTCAGGATTCTGGTTTTACCTATTTGGTGAGTGCCCCAAATCCCCCCACTTTGCTATATTGTATATATGCACACACACACACACAAACAGATGTAGCAGAGGTTATTGTACCCGTTAATGCATTAACACTACCACAATATTTACCACAAGAACTATTGTGGCTAAATTGAAAACCATGACAACGTGTGTCTTATCGCTTAATTGCCTGTTATACTTTCTTGCGTTAATAGGATTAATAGTGTTTGTGTGTGTGTGTATACTGAATATATATATTACAAAGACAACAACACTAGGGTAGTGGGAATTGTGTTAAAAAAGGATTTGTAGCAGCAGTTTATTTTCTGAAAGAAAGCCCTAATTAATTGATGTATTTTTTTTGCTAATGTGGTTGATACTTATGTTGAGTTTTTGTTTCATCTAATATCCAAAAAAGCATCTTTGCATTGTTTAAAAAAAAATTAACAGACATGTTCTCTTAACACTGTTATTGGTGAGGGTCACAGCTGTACCTCTTCAACAATATGTTCAGGAAGCATCTTTATAATTTCATTTCAGTGACCTTCTTTTCTATAGGTTGTAACATTTCAGTTGAGGTTAAATATACAGAAAACAATGTGGGTATCTGAGACAAGTTTAGTCTCACAGGTGCTTACAATGGGGTCACATACAGTACAGTGAACTGTGTATAATAATCCTGGTTAAGAAGGTCATTAGACTACTTGGTCTCCCAAAATAACATTTGTTAAGAAGAATTCAAATTGGTGGAATTAGTAAATACTTTAAAGAGTATCCTACCAATAAAACAATTATTGGGCCTGACAATGGTTATTATGAATGCCAACTTCATGTTAACTTGTAAAATACCCTTCAACTACTTATCAACTGGAATCAACAACCTTTCAGTTACTATCCAATGGAATAATTTTATACCCAATTTCAAATTTAAAGTGCTGCTAATTTTTCATGACATCTTAAAATTATTTAATGGAGAACTAAGAAATTACAGCTTGAAATCCTATTGATGACAATAATGAGACCCCAATATACAACACTACCCAGTGCTGACTCAGGAAATGTTGTCTTCTTGAAATCCAACTGGTTGCACCAGTTTTAAATTAAACAAATAAGTATTCAGGCAAATGGATAGAAGAAGGGAGGGAATAAAGAAAAGGAAAACAGTGTAATATTGCAATGATATAACAAATATTATAAAGAGAGTGGTGAGAGATGCCCTCACATTTGTTTCTCCTGTTACTTGCTTTCTATATGGTCTTTCTGGATCTTTTTGGGGTCCTTCCTTGATCTTTTTAGGTCCTTACACTTGCTGGTCTGTTATCCTGCCCTGCAGAGATCAGCCCTCCCCACATAGGATAGAAACGGACCAACTGTGAGGATTGGACCTCGGCCCCGCCCCTGTGATGCGTCCCATGACATGTTGGGTGATAACACTGTCGTAGTCCAATTTCTCAGACTAAGAAGAAACTGTTCAACTACCAAAGAATATAAATCACAAGCCACTGATATGATCCATTGGTTTTGCGAATGAGGCCATAGCCCCAAAAATGTACAAAAAGCATAGCATCGTGCCCTTGTCACTCCAAGACACCAACTACTGACAAACAACAGCAGGCCCATAAAATCAATTGACAAATCTGTCAACTTCATAGGAACATACAGTAGCCAATGGAGCACTCTTCGTAATATCCTAAATAAACATTGGTATATTTTAATGGATGACAATGATGTACACTGCCGACACACTTAATTGCAGTGCGGCCAGATCCGCAAGCCGGGAGATTTCCCGGCTTGCTAGTGGCCGCCCCTCATAGACGCGCGGTCACGCGTCTTCGGGAGCCTGCGCCCCCTGCACGTGCGTCCAGGGCTCCCCGAGGGAGCCCTGGTGTCCCGCGATGTGGGGGACGGCGGCAGGGGGTTCCGGGGGACCCGGCGGACCCGGCAGCGGTAGGGAGAGCGCCCCGATCGGAGGGCGCTCTTCCGCTGTTTCGGCGCGCGCCCGTCACCCTTGGGCGCGCGCCAGGCTACTGCTGCGGCCAAGAACGGGCAAATGCTCGAATAAACTTTGCCGCAGCAGTAAAACAAGTTTTGTCATTCACTTCCAGCATGACCATCTTCTTCATAGCCATTATAAAGCTACTCCAACTAAAACTTGGCTAGGACCACAACCCAAGGGATGCTATCCATGTGGGAGATATACTGTAAGGCTTGCAGTAGAATCAATACAACTAAAGAATTCCCTGATTCAATAGGTCAGAAAAAACATCAAATAAGAGACTTTATTAATTGCCTAACAACACGGGTGATATACCTAATTAATTGCTCCTGTGGGAAAAAATAAGTGGGTAAATCTCACCGGAAAAAGACAGGGAAGCCCAATTCTACATCCAATTGAAAAAACATATATGGTAATAAGTATAAAGTTAAATACTTCAATAATAATATTTTTTTGGTTATTTAGTTAAACCCTTTATCTAAAGCATCAAAATGTTTTGTTCGAAGCTTTGGGGAGCGCAGATATCACAATAAAGAATAAGAATTTAGGAATCTAGGATTTCTGCCAAATGGGAACTCACACTTTTCCAGATGTAAAATAGCCTTTCCCACTCAGTATGTGGTGTGAGGACTCTGGGATCACGGCACCCGCGCCCTGGTCCCTCCTCACCTTCATTAACCCCCGCTGCCGTGGCGCGCACTCCTCGCTGGCGTCACTTACCTCCGGCGGCTCTGGGGGTTCCCCGTCATCCTCTGCGTTCTCACGCTCCTGCGGGATCTTCCCTCTCTCATGCGGCTGCTACCGTTTACGAGCGCGTGCCCGTCTCTGTTACAGAGCATGCGCAGGACTCTCTTAATTTATTCACTGCTCCTGCAGTCAGGCTCCGCCCCCAACACACACACAAGGATCAATCAGGCATAAAGACTGCTCACTTGTATCCTCCTTTGGACAGCCTATCCAGGACAGCTCCATGCACTCCTCCAGGCCTGCCTCCTCTTCCTATTGGTCAGCCACGCTTTATATTGCCTGTCCTGCCATTCAGTCATTGCTCGACATAGTTTCCACTAGGATCACTATTCTGGCATTCTCTTTCTCATTCACTCAGGTTATGACTTGGCTTGGCGGACGTCCTTCTCTGGCTCTCGACCCCTGCTTGGACAACGACCTTCCGGAATTCTCCAATTCCTGACCTTGGCTAAATCGGCAACGACGACGGCACTTCTACACCGGTACCGGCAAGTATTGCTAGCTAAACGTCACCTGGCCTGGCAACGCCAAAATCACCACACTCCGGACACGCTCCTTTTGCTGCGGGTGCGTGCCCATATACGTTCCTCACCTCAGTAGAAGGGACGGGTCTGGTCTGCGGGCAGTACCGGCGTAACATTTTGTTCACAAACTGCAGTAATAAGCTTCTCTAGCCAGGATAATTAGTGTTGATGGTCACAATGTGATGTGTCCTTGGTGAGAAAAAATAGCACACATAGTGAAACTCTGTAAGATTCACATCTATATTGAATACATTGTCATAAGTCACAGTAGTATTATGCACATTATGATTATAGTTCAGTGGCTTGATCCGTTTCTCCCCTGCTCTGGTCTGTGTCTCTCTGTTCAGTTCACCGAGCTCCCGGTAAGCATCACGTCACAACCGGGGACGAGTCGTGTCCCTTCCGGTGCCTTTCGGATCATGCAGGAGCACAGGCAGCGGTCGCCTTGAGGATTCGGTCATGCCTACTACACCGACACTGCGCGTTTCGCTATACAGCTTCCTCATTGTTCCGTCTCACCATTATCTATTATCTATTAATCATCCATTAATATTGATGTATTTAACTTTATACTTATTACCATATATGTTTTGTCAATTGGTTGTAGCATTGGTCTCCGCTGTCTTTTGTTGTATACATTTGCCACGCTCAGTAGCATTCCTTTTGACATATATATATATATATATATATATATATATATATATATATATATATATA